>NC_092826.1:494516-543944 GCF_039878825.1 Excalfactoria chinensis
TCCCTATACCCCCCTTATCCCCCCCCATTACCCCTCTATAGCCCCCTATATCCCCCCATACTCCCCCATTACCCCCCCATTACCCCCCTATATCCCCCCATTACCCCCCCATATCCCCCCATTACCCCCCTATATCCCCCTTACCCCCCCATACCACCCCATTACCCCCCTATATCCCCCCATACCCCGCCATTATCCCCCTATATCCCCCCATACCTGCCCATTACCCCCCATTACCCCCCTATATTCCCCCCATACCCCCACATATCCCCCCTATATCCCCCCATACCCCCACATATCCCCCCTATATCCCCCCATACCCCCACATATCCCCCTATATCCCCCCATATCCCCCCATTACCCCCCTACCCCCCCCATATACCCCCCCTTACCCCCCATACCCTCCCATTAACCCCCCTATACCCCCCCGTTACCTGCTGCCCCCTCTGTGTGATGGCCTTATCCTCCAGCGCCTGAGCTTGGCCAGGTACTGCTTTATATCCCCCCCATACCCCCCCTACATCCCCCTATACCCCCCTATATCCCCCATATCCCCCCATTACCCCCCCATATCCCCCCATACCCCCCCATATCCCCCCATTACCCCCCTATACCCCTCTATATCCCCCCATACCCCCCCATTACTCCCCTATATCCCCCTATTACCCCATTACCATCCTATACCCCCCTATATCCCCCCATTACCCCCCTATACCTTCCCGTTACCCCCCATTACCCCCCTATATCCCTCCATATCCCCCCTATACCCCCCCCATACCCCCCCCCATATACCCTCCTATATCCCCCCATACCCCCATTACCCTCCTATACCCCCCTATATCCCCCCATTACCCCCCTATACTTCCATTACCCCCTATATCCCCCACACCCCCCCATTACCCCCCATACCCCCCTATATCCCCCCACCCACCCCCATATTCCCCCTATATCCCCCCATACCCCCCATTACCCCCTATATCCCCCTTTACCCCCCATTACCTCCTTTACCCCCATTACCCCCCCGTACCCCCTCATTACCCCCCATACCCCCCTATATCCCCCTACCCACCCCCATATTCCCCCTATATCCCCCATACCCCCCATATCCCCTCTATATCTCCCTTTACCCCCCATTACCTCCCTATACCCCCATACCCCCATACCCCCCCATATCCCCCCCATCCCCCCCATATCCCCCCACCCACCCCCTATATCCCCCCATTACCCCCCTATATCCCCCCATATCCCCCAGTACCCCCTATACCCCCCTTTATCCCCCCATATACCCCTATTACCCCCATATACCCCTTATTCCCCCCATTACCCCTCTATACCCCCCATTACCCCCCCATACCCCCCATTTACCTGTCTATATCCCCTCATACCCCCCCATTAGCCCCCATATACCCCCCGTTACCTGCTGCCCCCTCTGTGTGATGGCCTTGTCCTCCAGCGCCCTGAGCTTGGCCGGGTACTGCTGCGGCAGGATGTGTCCCATGGCGCACAGCCCCTGGCCCAGCTTCACGTACAGGCCGCCGTTACGCAGCGCCCCCTGCAGGAGACGCTCCGCACCGCGCTCGTGGCAACGCGACATCGCAGCCTCGAACGCAGCGCTGCCCTGGAACCACACGGGGACACATAGGGAACAATAAGGGACACGTAGGGACACATTAGGGAACCTAAGGGCCCCATAGGGACACATAGGGCACGTATGGACCCCATAGAGCTCATAGGACACATACAGACCCCATAGGGAACCATAAAGCCCATAGGGCACATACAGACCCCATAGCGACACATACTGGCCCTATAGGGACCTATACAGACCACAGGGCACATACAGACCCCATAGGGAACAATACGGCACCACAGGGACCCATAGGGCACATACAAACCCCATACAGACCCCATACAGCCCATACAGCCCCATAGAGCCCCATAGGGGACATACAGCCCCATAGGGAACCTAAGGGCCCCATAGGGACACATAGGGCACAGACGGACCCCATAGGGACACATAGGGCACATACGGACCCCATAGGGACACATAGGGCACATACAGACCCCATACTACCCCATACAACCCATACAGCCCCATAGATCACATACAGACCCCATACAGCCCTATACAGCCCATAGGGACCCATACAGCCCCATACAGCCCATAGAGCCCCATAGGGCACATACAGACCCCATAGAGCTCATAGGACACATACAGACCCCATAGAGTTCATAGGACACATACAGACCCCATACAGCCCCATAGGGCACATAAAGACCCCATAGTGCCCCATACAGCCTATAGGGACCCATACAGCACATAGGGCACATACAGACCCCATACAGCCCATAGGGCACAAATGGACCCCATACAGCCCCATACAGCCATAGGGCACATACAGACCCCATACAGCCCATAGGGAAACATATGAACCCCATAGGGACACATAGGGCACATACGGACCCCATACGACCCATAGGGAACATACAGACCCCATACAACCTCATAAAGCCCCATACAGCCCCATAGGGCACATACAGACCCCATACAGCCCATAGGGCACGTACAGACCCCATAGGGAACCTAAGGGCCCCATAGGGACACATAGGGAACCTAAGGGCCCCATAGGGACACATAGGGCACATAGGGAACCTAAGGGCCCCATAGGGACACATAGGGCACATAGGGAACCTAAGGGCCCCATAGGGACACATAGGGCACATAGGGAACCTAAGGGCCCCATAGGGACACATAGGGCACGTACAGAACCCATAGGGACACATAGGGCACATAGGTAACCATACGGACCCCATAGAGCCCATAGGGAACATACAGACCCCATACAGACCCCATACAGCCCATACAGCCCCATAGGGCACATACAGACCCCATACAGCCCATAGGGAACCTAAGGGCCCCATAGGGACACATAGGGCACATACAGACCTCATACAGCCCCATACAGCCCATAGGGCACATACAGACCCCATAGGGAAACTAAGGGCCCCATAGGGACACATAGGGCACGTACGGACCCCATACAGCCCCATACAACCCATAGGGCACATACAGACCCCATATACCCCACTAGGCACATACGGACCCCATAGGGAACCATACGGCACCATAGGGACCCACAGGGCACATACAGACCCCATACAGCCCATAGGGAACCATACGGACCCCATAGGGACCTATGGGGCACATACAGACCCCATAGTGCCTCATACAGACCCCATAGAGCCCCATGCAGCCCCATAGGGCACATACAGACCCCATACGGAACCATACGGCACCACAGGGACCCATAGGGCACATACAGACCCCATACAACCCCATTGGGCACATACAGCCCCATAGGGCACATACAGACCCCATACAGCCCTATACAGCACATATAGACCCCGTAGAGCCCATAGGGCACATACAGACCCCATAGGGAACCTAAGGGCCCCATAGCGACATATAGGGCACGTATGGACCCCATACAGCCCATAGGGAACCTAAGGGCCCCATAGGGACACATGGGGCACGTATGGACCCCATAGGGAACCTAAGGGCCCATAGGGACACATAGGGCACATACGGACCCCATACAGCCCCATATAGACCCCATACAGCCCATAGGGCACATACAGACCCCATAGGGAACAATAAGGGCCACATAGGGACGCATAGGGCACGTACGGACCCCATAGGGACACATAGGGCACATACAGACCCCATACAGCACATAGGGAAACTAAGGGCCCCATAGGGACACATAGGGCACATATGGACCCCATACAGCCCATAGGGAACCTAAGGACCCCATAGGGACACATAGGGCACATATAGACCCCATAGAGCCCCATAGGGAACCTAAGGACCCCATACAGCCCATAGGGAAACTAAGGGCCCCATAGGGACACATAGGGCACATAGGGACCCCATAGGGAACCTAAGGGCCCCATAGGGACACATAGGGCACGTACAGACCCCATAGAGCACATACAGACCCCATACAGCCCCATACAGACCCATACAGACCCATACAGCCCAACAGAGCCCCATACAGCCCATAGGGTACATACAGACCCCATAGGGACACATGGGGCACATATGGAAACATATGGACCCCATAGGGACACATAGGGACACATAGGGCACGTACGGACCCCATACAACCCCATATAGACCCCATACAGCCCATAGGGCACATACAGACCCCATACAGCCCATAGGGAACCATACAGCCCCATAGAGCCCCATACAACCCATAGGGAACCATACAGCCCCATAAGGCCCCATAGGGCACATAAAGACCCCATAGTGCACCATATAGCCCCATAGAGCACATGCATACCCCATACAGCCCCATAGGGCACATACAGACCCCATAGGGAACCATATGGCACCATAGGGCCCCATACAGCCCATAGGGCCCATACAGACCCCATACAGCCCATAGGGAACATATAGGTCCCCATAGGGACACATGGGGCACATAGGGAAACATATGGACCCCATAGGGACACATAGGGCACATACAGACCCTGGGGCACATACAGACCCCATAGGGACACATAGGGCACATACAGACCCCATAGGGACACATAGGGCACATACAGACCCTGGGGCACATACAGACCCCATAGGGACACATAGGGCACATACAGACCCCATAGGGACACATAGGGCACATACAGACCCCATACAGCCCATAGGGAACCTAAGGGCCCCATAGGGACACATAGGGCACATAGGGACACATGGGGCACATATAGACCCCATAGGGAACCTAAGGGCCCCATAGGGACACATGGGGCACATACAGCCCCATACAGCCCATAGGGAACCATATGGACCCCATAGGGACACATAAGGCATATATGGACCCCGTAGGGACACATGGGGCACATACAGACCCCATAGGGAACCTAAGGGGCCCCATAGGGACACATAGGGCACGTACGGACCCCATACAGCCCATAGGGCACATACAGACCCCATAGCAACACATACGGACCCCATAGGGACACATACGGACCCCATAGGGATACATACGGACCCCATACAGCCCCATACAGCCCATAGGGCACATACGGACCCCATAATGACCCATACAGCCCATAATGACCCATACAGCCCATAGGGCACATAGGGACCCCATACAGCCCTTAGGGAACCTAAGGGCCCCATAGGGACACATAGGGCACATACAGACCCCATAGCAACACATACTGGCCCTATAGGGACCTATACAGCCCATAGGGCACATACAGACCCCATAGCGACACATACGGACCCCATAGGGAACCATATGGACCCCATAGGGACACATAGGGCACATGGGGACACATAGGGCACGTATGGACCCCATAGGGAAACTAAGGGCCCCATAGGGACACATAGGGCACATACGGACCCCATAGGGAACCTAAGGGCACCCATAGGGACACATAGGGCACGTACGGACCCCATACAACCCCATATAGACCCATACAGCCCATAGGGCACATACAGACCCATAGGGACACATGGGGCACATATGGAAACATATGG
This sequence comes from Excalfactoria chinensis, assembly GCF_039878825.1. Lineage (NCBI taxonomy): Eukaryota > Metazoa > Chordata > Aves > Galliformes > Phasianidae > Excalfactoria > Excalfactoria chinensis. The sequence goes on from NC_092826.1 coordinate 500,062, forward strand.
ACCCCATAGGGACACATAGGGACACATAGGGCACGTACGGACCCCATACAACCCCATATAGACCCCATACAGCCCATAGGGCACATACAGACCCCATACAGCACATAGGGCACATACAGACCCCATAGGGACACATGGGGCACATAGGGAAACATATGGACCCCATAGGGACACATAGGGCACATACGGACCCCATAGGGACACATAGGGCACATAGGGACCCCATAGGGAACAATAAGGCCCCATAGGGACACCTGGGGCACATACAGACCCCATAGGGAACCTAAGGGCCCCATAGGGACACATAGGGCACATACAGACCCCATAGGGACACATAGGGCACATATGGACCCCATAGGGACACATAGGGCACATATGGACCCCATAGGGACACATAGGGCACATACAGACCCCATACAGCCCCCATACAGCCCCATAAGGCGCATACAGACCCCATAGAGCTCATAGGACACATACAGACCCCATACAGCCCATAGGGCACATACAGACCCCATAGGGAACCTAAGGGCCCCATAGGGACACATAGGGCACGTACGGACCCAATAGAGCTCATAGGGAACATACGGACCCCATAGAGCACATACAGACCCATACAGCCCCATAAGGCGCATACAGACCCCATAGAGCTCATAGGACACATACAGACCCCATAGAGCTCATAGGACACATACAGATCCCATACAGCCCATAGAACCCCATACAGCCCATAGGCACATACGGACCCCATACAGCCCATAGGGAACCTAAGGGCCCCATAGGGACACATAGGGCACGTACAGACCCCATAGAGCACATACAGACCCCATACAGACCCCATACAGCCCCATAGAGCTCATAGGGCACATACACACCCCATACAGCCCATAGGGCACATACAGACCCCATAGGGAACCATACGGACCCCATATAGACCCATAGGGCACATGCAGACCCCGTACAACCCCATACAGCCCCATAGGGCACATACAGACCCCATACAGCCCTATACAGCACATATAGACCCCATACAGCCCATAGGGCCCATACAGACCCCATACAACCCCATACAGACCATAGGGCACATACAGACCCCATAGAGCCCATAGGGAACCTAAGGGCCCCATAGGGACACATAGGGCACATACGGACCCCATAGAGCCCATAGGGAACATACAGACCCCATACAACCTCATACAGCCCCATACAGCCCCATAGGGCACATACAGACCCCATAGGGAACCATACGGACCCCATAGGGACCCATAGGGCACATATGGACCCCATACAGCCCTATACAGCACATATAGACCCCTAGACCCCATTGGGCACATACAGACCCCATAGGGAACCTAAGGGCCCCATAGGGACACATAGGGCACATATGGACCCACCCCAATCCCATTCCCACCCCAATCCCAATCCCAATCCCAATCCCATCCCAACCCCAATCCCAATCCCACCCCAATCCCCATTCACGCCCCAACCCCAATCCAACCCAATCCCAACCCTATTCCCACTCCAATCCCAATCCCACCCCAATCCCAACTCCAATCCAATCCCAATCTAATCCCAACTCCATTCCCAATCCCAATCCCAATCCCTTCCCAATCCCAACCCCAATCCCACCCCAATCCCACCCAACCCCAACCCCAATCCCACCCCAATCCCAACCCTATTCCCACCCTATTCCCACCCCAATCCCACCCCAATCTCACCCAATCCCAATTCCCCCCCAACCCCAATCCCACCCCAACCCATCTCAACCACAACCCCAATCCCAATCCCAATCTAATCCCAATCCCAATCCAACCCTATTCCCACCCCAATCCCACCCCGACCCCACCCCAACCCCAATCCCACCCCTATTCCCACCCCAACCCCAATCCCAATCCCAATCCCAATCCCACCCCAATCCCACCCCAATCCCAATCCAATCCCAATCCCACCCCAATCCCAACCTCAATCCCACCCCAATCCCAACCCCAATCCCAATCCCACCCCAATCCCACCCAATCCCAATCCCAATCCCAATCCCAATCCCACCCCATTCCCACCCCAACCCCAATCCAATCCCAATCCCAACCCTATTCCCACCCCAATCCCAATCCCAATCCCACCCCAACCCCAATGCAACCCCAATCCTAATCCCAATCCCAATCCCACCCCAACCCCAATGCAACCCCAATCCTAATCCCAATCCCAATCCCAATCCCATCCCAATCCAACCCCAATCCCAATCCAATCCCAATCCCAATCCCACCCCAACCCTAATCCCACCCCAATCCCAACCCTATTCCCACCCCAACCCCAATCCCACCCCAACCCCAATCCCAATCTAATTCCAATCCCAATCCCACCCAATCCCAATCCCAACCCCAACCCCAATCCCTATCGCATCCCTAACCCAACCCCAATCCCAATCTCACCCTAATCCCAATCCAACCCCAATCCCAACCCTATTCCCACCCCAATCCCACCCCAATCTCACCCCAATCCCAATCCCACCCCAACCCAACCCTAATCCCAATCCCACCCCAACCCCAATCCCACCCCAACCCATCTCAACCACAACCCCAATCCCAATCCCAATCTAATCCCAATCCAATCCCAACCCTATTCCACCCCAATCCCACCCCAACCCCACCCCAACCCCAATCCCACCCCTATTCCCACCCCAACCCCAATCCCAATCCCAATCCCATCTTAATCCCAATCCCACCCCAACCCCAATCCAACCCCAACCCCAATCCCACCCCAACCCCAATCCAACCCCAATCCAATCCCACCCCACTCCCCCCCCCCGTCCCCCCCCACCTCCTCGACTCCCACAGCTCCACATGTTGCGTCCACCAATAATCCACGGAGATCCCGACCCCAACAGACAGCGACCTGTGGGGCAGCAACAGCTTGGGGGGCACAGCCCCATAGCCCACCCCATAGCCCACCCCATAACCCACCCCATAACCCACCTTATAACCACAACCCCATAACCCACCCCATAACCCACCCCATAACCCATAACCCACCCCATAACCCACCCATAGCCCACCCCATAACCCACCCCATAACCCACCATAGCCTACCCCATAGCCCACCCCATAGCCCACCCCATAACCCACCCCATAGCCCACCCCATAACCCACCCATAACCCATCCCCATAACCCATACCAAAACCCACCCCATAACCCACCCCCATAACCCACCCCATAACCACAACCCCATAACCCACCCCATAACTCACCCCATAACCACAACCCCATAACCCACCCCATAACCACAACCCCATAGCCCACCCCATAGCCCACCCCATAACCACCCCATAACCCACCCCATAACTCACCCATAACCACAACCCCATAACCCACCCCATAACCACAACCCCATAGCCCACCCCATAACCCACCCCATAACCCCACCCCATAACCCACCCCATAACCCACCTTATAACCACAACCCATAACCCACCCCATAACCCACCCCGATAACCACCCCATAGCCCACAACCCCATAGCCCACCCCATAACCACCCATAACCCACCCATAACCCACCCATAGCCCACAACCCCATAACCCACCCCATAACCCACCCCATAACCCACCCCATAGCCCACAACCCCATAACCCACCCCATAACCCACCCCATAACCCACCCCATAGCCCACAACCCCATAACCCACCCCATAACCCACCCCATAACCCACCCCATAGCCCACCCCATAACCCAACCCCATAACCCACCATAGCCCACCCCATAGCCCACCCCATAACCACAACCCCATAACCCACCCCATAACCCATAGCCCACCCCATAACCCACCCCATAACCACAACCCCATAACCCACCCCATAACCCCATAGAACCCCATAGAACCCCATAACCCCATATAACCCCATAACCCCACCCCATAACCCCATAGAACCCCATAGAACCCCATAACCCTATAAGCACCAATACCCCACAACCCCATAGAACCCCAGAACCGCACAGAACCCAGAACCCCATAATACCACAACCCCATAGAAACCATAGAACCCCACCCCATAACCCATATAACCCCATAAGCACCACAACCCCATAACCCATATAACCCCATAACCCACCCCATAACCCCATAGAACCCCATAGAACCCCATAAGCACAACCCCATAACCCCATAAGAACCTCATTACCCATAAACAGAACAACCCCATAACCCCATATAAACCCATATAACCCATATAACCCCATAGATACCCATAAGCCATAACCCCATAACACGCCATAACCCCCTAAACACCACAACACCATAACTCCATATAACTCCATAGTCCTCCACATAACTCCATATAATCCATAACCCACCCATAACACCATAACCCACCCCATAACCACAACCCCATAACCCACCCCATAACCCACCCCATAACCACAACCCCATACCCACCCCATAACCCACCCCATAACCACAACCCATAACCCACCCCATAACCTACCCCCATAACCCACCCCATAACCCCATAACCCACCCCATAACCACACCCCATAACCACAACCCCATAACCACCCCATAACCCCATAACCCACCCCATAACCACAACCCATAACCACAACCCCATAACCCACCCCATAACCCCATAACCCACCCCATAACCACAACCCCATAACCACAACCCATAACCCACCCCATAACCCACCCCATAACCACAACCCCATAACCACCCCATAACGCACCCATAACCCACCCCCATAACCCACCCCATAACCCACCCCATAACCCCATAACCCACCCCATAACCACAACCCCATAACCCACCCATAACCCCATAGAACCCCATAGAACCCCATAACCCCATATAACCCCATAACCCCACCCATAACCCCATAGAACCCCATAGAACCCATAACCCTATAAGCACAATACCCACAACCCCATAGAACCCCAGAACCCCACAGAACCCCAGAACCCCATAAATACCACAACCCATAGAAACCCATAGAACCCCACCCATATAACCCCACATAACCCCATAACCGAACCCCATAACCCCATATAACCCCATAACCCCACCCCATAACCCATAGAACCCCATAGAACCCATAACCCTATAAGCACCAATACCCCACAACCCATAGAACCCACCCCATAACCCCATATAATCCCCTAACCCCATAACACCATAGAACCCATAGAACCCCGTAACACCATAAACACATAACCTCACAACCCCATAGAACCCCATAGAACCCCATAACCCCATAAGCACCAAAACCCACAACCCCATAGAACCCACCCCGTAACCCTATAACCCCATGTAACACCATAACCACAACCCATAGTACCCATAGAACCCCATAACCCACCCCATAACCCACCCCATAACCACAACCCCATAGCCCACCCCATAACCACAACCCCATAACCCACCCCATAACCCACCCCATAACCCACCCCATAACTCACCCCATAACCACAACCCCATAACCCACCCATAACCCACCCTATAACCACATAGAACCCCATAGAACACCATAGAACCCCACCCCATAACCCTATAACCCCATATAACCCCATATACCCCATAACGCCATAAGAACCCCATTACCCCATAAACAGAACAACCCCATAACCCCATAAAACCCCATAACCCCATAACCCCATATAACCCCATAAACACCACAGCCCCATAACCCCATATAACCCCATGGAATCCCATAACCCCATAAACACCACAACCCCATAAACCCATAACCCATAGAACCCATGAACCCCATAAACACCAGAACCCCATAGAACCCCATAACACCATAAGCACCACAACCCCATAACCCCACAACCCTATAGAGCCCCATAACCCCATATAACCCATAAACACTGCAACCCCATAACCCCATAACCCCATAGAACCCCATAACACTATAAGCACCAATACCCCATAACCCCATAACCCCATATAATCCCCTAACCCCATAACCCAATAGAACCCCATATAACCTCATAACCCCATAAGCACCACAACCCCATAACCCCATAGAACCCCATAACACCATAAACACCACAACCCCATAACCCCATATAACCCATAACCCCACAACTCCCAACCTCACCCATAACCCCCCAACCCCATAACCCCCCAACCTCAAACCACAACCCCATAACCCCATATAACCCCATAAGCACCACAACCCCATAACCCCATATATCCCATATAACCCCATACAACCCCATATAACCCCATACAACCCCATATAACCCCATATAACCCCATATAACCCCATAACCCCATATAACCCCATATAACCCCATATAACCCCATACAACCCCATATAACCCCATATAACCCCATATAACCCCATAACCCCATATAACCCCATATAACCCATATAACCCCATATAACCCCATATAACCCATATAACCCCATATACCCCCTATAACCCCGCTGACCCCCCAACCCCCCCCATGACCTTTGACCCCCCCATGACCCCTATTGCCCCCCCAACCCCCTGACCTTTGACCCCCATGCCTCCAAACCCACCATGACCTTTGACCCCCCCCACACCCCCTATACCATCCCGACCCATGACCTTTGACTCCCATAACCTCCCCTATAGTCCCCCAAAATGACCTTTGACCCCACCACCAAACCCCGTGACCTTTGACCCCCCATGCCCTCTATACCTCCCCATGACCTTTGACCCCCACACCTCCTATACCATCCCGACCCATGACCTCTGACCCCATACCCTCCCCTATACCCCCCAACATGACCTTTGACCCCACCAACAAACCCCATGAGCTTGACCCCCCAATGCCCCCTATACCTCCCCATGACCTTTGACCCCCCACAACCCCTATACCACCCCAACCCATGACCTCTGACCCCATAATCCCCCCATAGCCCCCAACGTGACCTTTAACCCCACCACCAAACCCCATGACCTTTGACCCCCCATGACCCCTATACCCACCCAACCCATGACCTTTGACCCCATAACCCCCCTATAGCCCCCGTGACCTTTGACCCCTCCAAAGCCCCAATGACCTTTGACCCCTCCCCAAACCCCCCATGACCTTTGACCCTTCCCAAACCCCCACCTCTGACCCCCGATGCCCACCATACCCCCCCGACCCCTGACCCCTACACCCCCTATGACCCCCCCATGACCTCTGACCCCCCTAACCACAAATGACCTTTGACCTCCCAACCCATAGGTGACCTTTGACCCCCCAAACCCCAGCTGACCTTTGACCCCTACCTGGCGAAGCGCCCCACCCCCCCCATCAGCAGCCTCAGCTTCCGCCTTTGGGGGGGGGCGGCACCGAAGTAACAGCCAATAGGAACAGCCAGAACCAACGGGACGACCAATGGGAGCCTGCGGGACAGACAGCCCATAATAACCCCATAATGACCCTATAGGGACAGCCCATAATAACCCCATAATGACCCTATAGGGACAGCCCATAATAACCCCATAATGACCCCATAATGACCCCATAATAACCCCATAATGACCCCATAATAACCCCATAATGACCCTATAGGGACATGCCATAATAACCCCATAATGACCCTATAGGGACAGCCCATAATAACCCCATAATGACCCCATAATGACCCCATAATAACCCCATAATGACCCTATAGGGACAGCACATAATAACCCATAATGACCCTATAAGGACAGCCCATAATAATCCCATAATGACCCTATAGGGACAGCCCATAATAACCCCATAATGAGACTCTATAGGGACAGCCCATAAAACCCCATAATGACCCTATAGGGACAGCCATAATAACCCCATAATGAGACTCTATAGGGACAGCCCATAATAACCCCATAATGACCCTATAGGGACAGCCCATAATAACCCCATCATGACCCTATAGGGACAGCCCATAATAACCCCATAATGACCCTATAGCCCATAATAACCCCATAATAACCCTATAGGGACAGCCCATAATAACCCCATAATGACCCTATATAGACACCCCATAATAACCCCATAATGACCCTATAGGGACAGCCCATAATAACCCCATAATGACCCTATAGGGACAGCCCATAATAACCCCATAATGACCCTATAGGGACAGCCCATAATAACCCATAATGACCCTATAGGGACAGCCCATAATAACCCATAATGACCCCATAATGACCCATAATAACCCATAATGACCCCATAATAACCCCATAATGACCCTATAGGGACATGCCATAATAACCCCATAATGACCCTATAGGGACAGCCCATAATAACCCCATAATGACCCCATAATGACCCCATAATAACCCCATAATGACCCTATAGGGACAGCACATAATAACCCCATAATGACCCTATAAGGACAGCCCATAATAATCCCATAATGACCCTATAGGGACAGCCCATAATAACCCCATAATGAGACTCTATAGGGACAGCCCATAAAAACCCCATAATGACCCTATAGGGACAGCCCATAATAACCCCATAATGACCCCATAGGGACAGCCCATAATAACCCCATAATGACCTATAGGGACAGCCCATAATAACCCCATCATGACCCTATAGGGACAGCCCATAATAACCCCATAATGACCCTATAGCCCATAATAACCCCATAATAACCCTATAGGGACAGCCCATAATAACCCCATAATGACCCTATAGACACCCCATAATAACCCCATAATGACCCTATAGGGACAGCCCATAATAACCCCATAATGACCCTATAGGGACAGCCCATAATAACCCCAGAATGACCCTATAGGGACAGCCCATAATAACCCCATAATGACCCTATAGGGACAGCCCATAATAACCCCATAATGACCCTATAGGGACAGCCCATAATAACCCCATAATAACCCCATAATGACCCTATAGGGACAGCCCATAATAACCCCATAATGACCCTATAGGGACAGCCCATAATAACCCCATAATGACCCCATAGGGACAGCCCATAATAACCCCATAATGACCCTATAGATACAGCCCATAATAACCCCATAACGACCCTATAGGGACAGCCCATAATAACCCCATAATGACCCTATAGGGACAGCCCATAATAACCCCATAATGACCCTATAGATACAGCCCATAATAACCCCATAATGACCCTATAGGGACAGCCATAATAACCCCATAATGACCCTATAGGGACAGCCCATAATAACCCCATAATGACCCTATAGGGACAGCCCATAATAACCCCATAATGACCCCATAGGGACAGCCCATAATAACCCCATAATGACCCTATAGGGACAGCCCATAATAACCCCATAATGACCCTAAAGGGACAGCCCATAATAACCCCATAATGACCCTATAGGGACAGCCCATAATAACCCCATAATGACCCTATAGATACAGCCCATAATAACCCCATAATGACCCTATAGGGACAGCCATAATAACCCCATAATGACCCTATAGGGACAGCCCATAATAACCCCATAATGACCCCATAATAACCCCATAATGACCCCATAGGGACAGCCCATAATAACCCCATAATGACCCTATAGGGACAGCCCATAATAACCCCATAATGACCCTATAGGGACAGCCCATAATAACCCCATAATAACCCTATAGGGACAGCCCATAATAACCCCATAATGACCCTATAGGGACAGCGCATAAGTGACCCCACAACCCCATAAGTGACCCCATATGTGACCCCATGACCCGATATGTGACCTCATATGTGACCCCATATGTGACCCATAAGTGACCCCATATCCCCATATGTGACCCCATATGTGACCCCACGACCCCACAAGTGACCCCATGACCCCATATGTGACCCCATACGTGACCCCATAACTGCATATATGACCCCATATGTGACCCCATATGTGACCCCATGACCCCACAACCCCATATATGACCCCTTATGTGAACCATACGTGACCCCATATCCCCATATGTGACCTCATATGTGACCCACAAACCCCATATGTGACCCATGACCCCATATATGACACGATATGTGACCCCATAACCCCACAAGTGACCCCATATCCTCATATGTGACCTCATATGTGACCCCATACGTGACCCCATACCTTATATGTGACCCCATATGTGACCCGACTGACCCCATATTTGACCCCATAACCTATATTTGACCCCATATGTGACCCCATGACCCCATGTGACCCCATGACCCCATATGTGACCCCATTTGTGACCCCATAACCCCACAAGTGACCCCATGACCCCATAAGCCCATATGTGACCCCATATGTGACCCCATATGTGACCCCATGACCCCATATGTGACTCCATAACCCCATGTGACCCCATATGTGGCCCCATACCTTATATGTGACCCCATATGTGACCCCATGACCTCATATGTGACCCCACAAGTGACCCCATAACCCTATATGTGATCCCATGACCCCATATGTGACCCCACAACCCCATATGTGACCCCATATGTGACCCCACAACCCCATATGTGATCCCATACTTTATATGTGACCCTATATGTGACCCCACAACCCCACAATTGACCCCACAACCCCATAAGTGACCCCATATGTGACCCCATTTGTGACCCCATTTGTGACCCCATGACCCCATAAGTGACCCCATAAGTGACCCCATGACCCCATATGTGACACCACCACCCCATATGTGACCCCATATTTATGACCCCATACCTTATATGTGACCCCATATGTGACCCCATGACCCCATATGTGACCCCATATGTGACCCCATAAGTGACCCCATATGTGACCCCATATGTGACCCCATAAGTGACCCCATGACCCCATATGTGACCCTATATGTGACCCCATATGTGACCCCACAACCCCATATGTGACCCTATATGTGACCCCATATGTGACCCCATGACCCCATATGTGACCCCATATCCCCATATGTGACCTCATATGTGACCCCATATGTGACCCCATACCTTATATGTGACCCCATATGTGACCCCATATATGACCCCATATGTGACCCCATAAGTGACCCCCTAACTGCATATGTGACCCCATAACCCCATATATGACCCCATATGTGACCCTATAACCCCATATGTGACCCCATATATGACCCCATATGTGACCCTATAACCCCATATGTGACCCCATATATGACCACATATGTGACCTCTTGACCCCATATGTGACCCCATGACCCCAAAGTTGACCCCATAACCCAATAGATGACCCCATGACCCCGAGGCTGACCCCATGGTTGACCCTTTGACCCCATGGTTGACCCCATGACCCCATGGTTGACCCCATGACCCCACAGTTGACCCCTTGACCCCAGGTCTGACCCCTTGACCCTATGGGTTACCCCATGACCCCAGTGCTGACCCCATGACCCCAAGGGCCAACCCCATGACCCCATGGCTGACCCCTTGACCCCATGGGTGACCCTTTGACCCTAGGGTTGACCCCTTGACCCCAGTTCTGACCCCTTGACCCCATGGCTGACCCCATAACCCCATAGATGACCCCATGACCCCATGGCTGACCCCATGACCCCATAGTTGACCCCATGACCCCATAGTTGACCCCTTGACCCCCCCCCTCACCTGGCAGTGCGACCCTTCTGGGCCAATAGGGGGCGCCAACGCAGCACCTGGAACAGGGAAACAACAGCGGGATGTGGGGGGCAGCTGCCCCATAAGTGACCCATAGCTGCCCCATAAGTGACCCATAGCTGCCCCATAAGTGACCCATAAGTGACCCATAGCTGCCCCATAAGTGACCCATAGCTGCCCCATAAGTGACCCATAAGTGACCCATAGCTGCCCCATAAGTGACCCATAGCTGCCCCATAGCTGCCCCATAAGTGACCCATAGTGACCCATAGCTGCCCCATAAGTGACCCATAAGTGACCCATAGCTGCCCCATAAGTGACCCATAGCTGCCCCATAAGTGACCCATAAGTGACCCATAGCTGCCCCATAAGTGACCCATAGCTGCCCCATAGCTGCCCCATAAGTGACCCATAGTGACCCATAGCTGCCCCATAAGTGACCCATAAGTGACCCATAGCTGCCCCATAAGTGACCCATAGCTGCCCCATAAGTGACCCACAAGTGACCCATAACTGCCCCATAGCTGCCCCATAGCTGACTCATAACTGACCCATAACTGACCCATAAGTGACCCATTAGTGACCCATAAGTGACCCATAGCTGCCCCATAACTGACCCATAGCTGCCCCATAACTGACCCATAACTGACCCATAACTGACCCACAGTGACCCACAACGGACCCACAACTGACCCATAGCTGACCCATAAGTGACCCATAACTGACCCACAACTGACCCATAAGTGACCCATAAGTGACCAATAACTGACCCATAGCTGCCCCATAACTGACCCATAACTGCCCTATAGCCCCATAGCTGCCCCATAGCTGCCCTATAGCCCCATAGAAGCCCCATAAGCCGCCCTATAGCCCCATAGCTGCCCCATAACAGCCCTATAGCCCCATAGCTGCCCCATAACCACCCTATAGCCCCATAGCTGCCCCATAAGCCGCCCTATAGCCCCATAGCTGCCCCATAACCGCCCTATAGCCCCATAGCTGCCCCATAACCGCCCTATAGCCCCATAGCTGCCCCATAAGTGCCCTATAGCCCTATAGAATCCCCATAAGCCGCCCTATAGCCCCATAGCTGCCCCATAAGCCGCCCTATAGCCCCATAGCTGCCCCATAACCGCCCTATAGCCCCATAGCTGCCCCATAAGTGCCCTATAGCCCCATAGCTGCCCCATAACCGCCCTATAGCCCCATAGCTGCCCCATAAGTGCCCTATAGCCCCATAGCTGCCCCATAAGTGCCCTATAGCCCCATAGCTGCCCCATAACCCCCCTATAGCCCCATAGCTGCCCCATAACCGCCCTCTAGCCCCATAGCTGCCCCATAACCGCCCTATAGCCCCATAGCTGCCCCATAACCGCCCTATAGCCCCATAGCTGCCCCATAAGTGCCCTATAGCCCCATAGCTGCCCCATAACCGCCCTATAGCCCCATAGCTGCCCCATAACCGCCCTATAGCCCCATAGCTGCCCCATAAGTGCCCTATAGCCCCATAGCTGCCCCATAAGTGCCCTATAGCCCCATAGCTGCCCCATAACCGCCCTATAGCCCCATAGCTGCCCCATAACCGACCTATAGCCCCATAGCTGCCCCATAACCGCCCTATAGCCCCATAGCTGCCCCATAACTGCCCTATAGCCCCATAGCTGCCCCGTAACCGCCCTAAAGCCCCATAGCTGCCCCATAACCGCCCTATAGCCCCATAGCTGCCCCATAAGCCGCCCCATAAGCCGCCCTATAGCCCCATAGACGCCCCATAAGCCGCCCTATAACCCCATAGAAGCCCCATTAGTCGCTCTATAGCCCATAGCTGCCCCATAAGTGCCCTATAGCCCCATAGCTGCCCCATAACCGCCCTATAGCCCCATAGCTGCCCCATAACCGCCCTATAGCCCCATAGATGCCCCATAAGTGCCCTATAGCCCTATAGAATCCCCATAAGCCACCCTATAGCCCCATAGCTGCCCCATAAGCCGCCCTATAGCCCCATAGCTGCCCCATAACCGCCCTATAGCCCCATAGCTGCCCCATAAGTGCCCTATAGCCCCATAGCTGCCCCATAACCGCCCTATAGCCCCATAGCTGCCCCATAACCGCCCTATAGCCCCATAGCTTGCCCGATAACCGCCCTATAGCCCCATAGCTGCCCCATAACCGCCCTATAGCCCCATAGCTGCCCCATAACCGCCCTATAGCCCCATAGCTGCCCCATAACCGCCCTATAGCCCCATAGCTGCCCCATAAGTGCCCTATAGCCCCATAGCTGCCCCATAACCGCCCTATAGCCCCATAGCTGCCCCATAAGTGCCCTATAGCCCCATAGCTGCTCCATAACCGCCCTATAGCCCCATAGCTGCCCCATAACCGCCCTATAGCCCCATAGCTGCCCCATAACTGCCCTATAGCCCCATAGCTGCCCCATAACCGCCCTATAGCCCCATAGCTGCCCCATAAGTGCCCTATAGCCCCATAGCTGCCCCATAAGTGCCCTATAGCCCCATAGCTGCCCCATAACCCCCCTATAGCCCCATAGCTGCCCCATAACCGCCCTCTAGCCCCATAGCTGCCCCATAACCGCCCTATAGCCCCATAGCTGCCCCATAACCGCCCTATAGCCCCATAGCTGCCCCATAAGTGCCCTATAGCCCCATAGCTGCCCCATAACCGCCCTATAGCCCCATAGCTGCCCCATAACCGCCCTATAGCCCCATAGCTGCCCCATAAGTGCCCTATAGCCCCATAGCTGCCCCATAAGTGCCCTATAGCCCCATAGCTGCCCCATAACCGCCCTATAGCCCCATAGCTGCCCCATAACCGACCTATAGCCCCATAGCTGCCCCATAACCGCCCTATAGCCCCATAGCTGCCCCATAACCGCCCTATAGCCCCATAGCTGCCCCATAACCGCCCTAAAGCCCCATAGCTGCCCCATAACCGCCCTATAGCCCCATAGCTGCCCCATAAGCCGCCCCATAAGCCGCCCTATAGCCCCATAGACGCCCCATAAGCCGCCCTATAACCCCATAGAAGCCCCATTAGTCGCTCTATAGCCCCATAGCTGCCCCATAAGTGCCCTATAGCCCCATAGCTGCCCCATAAGTGCCCTATAGCCCCATAGCTGCCCCATAACCGCCCTATAGCCCCATAGCTGCCCCATAACTGCCCTATAGCCCCATAGCTGCCCCATAACCGCCCTATAGCCCCATAGCTGCCCCATACGATGCCCTATAGCCCCATAGAAGCCCCATAAGCCGCCCTATAGCCCCATAGCTGCCCCATAAGTGCCCTATAGCCCCATAGCTGCCCCATAACCACCCTATAGCCCCATAGAAGCCCCATAGGCCGCCCTATAGCCCCATAGAAGCCCCATTAGCCGCCCCATAAGTGCCCTATAGCCCCATAGAAGCCCCATAACCGCCACTATAGCCCCATAGCTGCCCCATAACCGCCCTATAGCCCCATAGCTGCCCCATAAGTGCCCTATAGCCCCATAGCAGCCCCATAACCGCCCTATAGCCCCATAGCTGCCCCATAAGTGCCCTATAGCCCCATAGAAGCCCCATAAGCCGCCCCATAAGTGCTCTATAGCCCCATAGAAGCCCCATAGGCCGCCCTATAGCCCCATAGAAGCCCCATAAGTGCCCTATAGCCCCATAGCTGCCCCATAACCACCCTATAGCCCCATAGCTGCCCCATAACCGCCCTATAGCCCCATAGCTGCCCCATAACCGCCCTATAGCCCCATAGCTGCCCCATAAGTGCCCGATAGCCCCATAGCTGCCCCATAACCGCCCTATAGCCCCATAGCTGCCCCATAAGCCGCCCTATAGCCCCATAGAAGCCCTATAAGCTACCCTATAACCCCATAGAAGCCCCATAACCGCCCTATAGCCCCATAGCTGCCCCATAACCGCCCTATAGCCCCATAGCTGCCCCATAAGTGCCCTATAGCCCCATAGCTGCCCCATAAGCCGCCCTATAGCCCCATAGAAGCCCCATAACCGCCCTATAGCCCCATAGCTGCCCCATAAGTGCCCTATAGCCCCATAGCTGCCCCATAAGCCGCCCTATAACCCCATAGAAGCCCCATAACCGCCCTATAGCCCCAAAGCTGCCCCATAACCGCCCTATAGCCCCATAGCTGCCCCATAAGATGCCCTATAGCCCCATAGAAGCCCCATAAGCCGCCCTATAGCCCCATAGCTGCCCCATAAGTGCCCTATAGCCCCATAGCTGCCCCATAACAACCCTATAGCCCCATAGAAGCCCCATAGGCCGCCCTATAGCCCCATAGAAGCCCCATAAGCCGCCCCATAAGTGCTCTATAGCCCCATAGGCCGCCCTATAGCCCCATAGAAGCCCCATAAGTGCCCTATAGCCCCATAGCTGCCCCATAACCGCCCTATAGCCCCAAAGAAGCCCCATAAGCCGCCCTATAACCCCATAGAAGACCCATATGCGCCCTATAGCCCCATAGCTGCCCCATAAGTGCCCTATAGCCCCATAGCTGCCCCACAACTGACCCATAGCTGCTTCATAGCTGCCCCATAACTGACTCATAGCGCCCCATAACTGACCCATAGCTGCCCCATAGCTGACCCATAAGTGACCCATTAGTGACCCATAAGTGACCCATAGCTGCCCCATAGCTGCCCCATAACTGACTCATAGCGCCCCATAACTGACCCATAACTCACCCATAGCTGCCCCATAAGTGCCCCATAAGTGACCCATAAGTGACCCATAACTGACCCACAACTGACCCATAAGTGACCCATAACTGACCCATAGCTGCCCTATAGCCCCATAGCTGCCCCATAATCGCCCTATAGCCCCATAGCTGCCCCATAACCGCCCTATAGCCCCATAGCTGCCCCATAACCGCCCTATAGCCCCATAGCTGCCCCATAACCGCCCTATAGCCCCATAGCTGCCCCATAACCGCCCTATAGCCCCATAGCTGCCCCATAACCGCCCTATAGCCCCATAGCTGCCCCATAACCGCCCTATAGCCCCATAGCTGCCCCATAAGCCGCCCCATAACCGCCCTATAGCCCCATAGCTGCCCCATAACTTGCCCTATAGCCCCATAGCTGCCCCATAACCGCCCTATAGCCCCATAGCTGCCCCATAACTTGCCCTATAGCCCCATAGCTGCCCCATAACCGCCCTATAGCCCCATAGCTGCTGCCCCATAACCGCCCTATAGCCCCATAGCTGCCCCATAAGTGCCCTATAGCCCCATAGCTGCCCCATAGCAGCCCTATAGCCCCATAGCTGCCCCATAAGTGCCCTATAGCCCCATAGCTGCCCCATAAGTGCCCTATAGCCCCATAGCTGCCCCATAACCGCCCTATAGCCCCATAGCTGCCCCATAAGATGCCCTATAGCCCCATAGAAGCCCCATAAGCCGCCCTATAGCCCCATAGCTGCCCCATAAGTGCCCTATAGCCCCATAGCTGCCCCATAACCACCCTATAGCCCCATAGAAGCCCCATAGGCCGCCCTATAGCCCCATAGAAGCCCCATTAGCCGCCCCATAAGTGCCCTATAGCCCCATAGAAGCCCCATAACCGCCCTATAGCCCCATAGCTGCCCCATAAGCCGCCCTATAGCCCCATAGAAGCCCCATAAGCCGCCCCATAAGTGCTCTATAGCCCCATAGAAGCCCCATAGGCCGCCCTATAGCCCCATAGCTGCCCCATAACCGCCCTATAGCCCCATAGAAGCCCCATAAGTGCCCTATAGCCCCATAGCTGCCCCATAACCGCCCTATAACCCCATAGAAGCCCCATAAGCCGCCCTATAACCCCATAGAAGCCCCATAAGCCGCCCTATAACACCATAGCTGCCCCATAACCGCCCTATAGCCCCATAGCTGCCCCATAACAGCCCTATAGCCCCATAGCTGCCCCATAGGCCGCCCTATAGCCCCATAGACACCCCATAACCGCCCTATAGCCCCATAGCTGCCCCATAACTGCCCTATAGCCCCATAGCTGCCCCATAACCGCCCTATTGCCCCATAGCTGCCCCATAAGTGCCCTATAGCCCCATAGCTGCCCCATAACCGCCCTATAGCCCCATTGCTGCCCCATAACCGCCCTATAGCCCCATAGCTGCCCCATAACCGCCCTATAGCCCCATAGCTGCCCCATAACCGCCCTATAGCCCCATAGCTGCCCCATAACCGCCCTATAGCCCCATAGCTGCCCCATAAGTGCCCTATAGCCCCATAGCTGCCCCATAAGTGCCCTATAGCCCCATAGCTGCCCCATAACCGCCCTATAGCCCCATAGCTGCCCCATAAGTGCCCTATAGCCCCATAGCTGCTCCATAACCGCCCTATAGCCCCATAGCTGCCCCATAACCGCCCTATAGCCCCATAGCTGCCCCATAACTGCCCTATAGCCCCATAGCTGCCCCATAACCGCCCTATAGCCCCATAGCTGCCCCATAAGTGCCCTATAGCCCCATAGCTGCCCCATAAGTGCCCTATAGCCCCATAGCTGCCCCATAACCCCCCTATAGCCCCATAGCTGCCCCATAACCGCCCTCTAGCCCCATAGCTGCCCCATAACCGCCCTATAGCCCCATAGCTGCCCCATAACCGCCCTATAGCCCCATAGCTGCCCCATAAGTGCCCTATAGCCCCATAGCTGCCCCATAACCGCCCTATAGCCCCATAGCTGCCCCATAACCGCCCTATAGCCCCATAGCTGCCCCATAAGTGCCCTATAGCCCCATAGCTGCCCCATAAGTGCCCTATAGCCCCATAGCTGCCCCATAACCGACCTATAGCCCCATAGCTGCCCCATAACCGCCCTATAGCCCCATAGCTGCCCCATAACTGCCCTATAGCCCCATAGCTGCCCCATAACCGCCCTATAGCCCCATAGCTGCCCCATAACCGCCCTAAAGCCCCATAGCTGCCCCATAACCGCCCTATAGCCCCATAGCTGCCCCATAAGCCGCCCCATAAGCCGCCCTATAGCCCCATAGACGCCCCATAAGCCGCCCTATAACCCCATAGAAGCCCCATTAGTCGCTCTATAGCCCCATAGCTGCCCCATAAGTGCCCTATAGCCCCATAGCTGCCCCATAACCGCCCTATAGCCCCATAGCTGCCCCATAACTGCCCTATAGCCCCATAGCTGCCCCATAACCGCCCTATAGCCCCATAGCTGCCCCATACGATGCCCTATAGCCCCATAGAAGCCCCATAAGCCGCCCTATAGCCCCATAGCTGCCCCATAAGTGCCCTATAGCCCCATAGCTGCCCCATAACCACCCTATAGCCCCATAGAAGCCCCATAGGCCGCCCTATAGCCCCATAGAAGCCCCATTAGCCGCCCCATAAGTGCCCTATAGCCCCATAGAAGCCCCATAACCGCCCTATAGCCCCATAGCTGCCCCATAACCGCCCTATAGCCCCATAGCTGCCCCATAAGTGCCCTATAGCCCCATAGCAGCCCCATAACCGCCCTATAGCCCCATAGCTGCCCCATAAGTGCCCTATAGCCCCATAGAAGCCCCATAAGCCGCCCCATAAGTGCTCTATAGCCCCATAGAAGCCCCATAGGCCGCCCTATAGCCCCATAGAAGCCCCATAAGTGCCCTATAGCCCCATAGCTGCCCCATAACCACCCTATAGCCCCATAGCTGCCCCATAACCGCCCTATAGCCCCATAGCTGCCCCATAACCGCCCTATAGCCCCATAGCTGCCCCATAACCGCCCTATAGCCCCATAGCTGCCCCATAACTGACCCATAACTGCCCCATAGCTGCCCCATAACTGACCCATAACTGCCCCATAACTGACTCATAGCGCCCCATAACTAACCCATAGTGACCCATAGCTGACGCATAAGTGACCCATAACTGACCCATAACTGACCCACAACTGACCCATAACTGACCTATAACTGACTCATAACTGCCCCATAAGTGACCCATAACTGCCCCACAGCTGCCCCATAGCTGCCCCATAACTGACCCATAGCTGCCCCATAACCGCCCTATAGCCCCATAGCTGCCCCATAAGTGCCCTATAGCCCCATAGCTGCCCCATAACCGCCCTATAGCCCCATAGCTGCCCCATAAGTGCCCTATAGCCCCATAGCTGCCCCATAACCGCCCTATAGCCCCATAGCTGCCCCATAACCGCCCTATAGCCCCATAGCTGCCCCATAAGTGCCCTATAGCCCCATAGCTGCCCCAATAACCGCCCTGTAGCCCCATAGCTGCCCCATAACCGCCCTATAGCCCCATAGCTGCCCCATAAGTGCCCTATAGCCCCATAGCTGCCCCATAAGTGCCCTATAGCCCCATAGATGCCCCATAACCGCCCTATAGCCCCATAGCTGCCCCATAACCGCCCTATAACCCCATAGCTGCCCCATAACCGCCCTATAGCCCCATAGCTGCCCCATAACCGCCCTATAGCCCCATAGCTGCCCCATAAGTGCCCTATAGCCCCATAGCTGCCCCATAAGTGCCCTATAGCCCCATAGCTGCCCCATAACCGCCCTATAGCCCCATAGCTGCCCCATAACCGCCCTATAGCCCCATAGCTGCCCCATAAGTGCCCGATACCCCATAGCTGCCCCATAACCGCCCTATAGCCCCATAGCTGCCCCATAAGTGCCCGATAGCCCCATAGCTGCCCCATAACCGCCCTATAGCCCCATAGCTGCCCCATAAGCCGCCCTATAGCCCCATAGAAGCCCTATAAGCTACCCTATAACCCCATAGAAGCCCCATAACCGCCCTATAGCCCCATAGCTGCCCCATAACCGCCCTATAGCCCCATAGCTGCCCCATAAGTGCCCTATAGCCCCATAGCTGCCCCATAAGCCGCCCTATAGCCCCATAGAAGCCCCATAACCGACCTATAGCCCCATAGCTGCCCCATAAGTGCCCTATAGCTTCATAGCTGCCCCATAAGCCGCCCTATAACCCCATAGAAGCTCCATAACCGCCCTATAGCCCCAAAGCTGCCCCATAACCGCCCTATAGCCCCATAGCTGCCCCATAAGATGCCCTATAGCCCCATAGAAGCCCCATAAGCCGCCCTATAGCCCCATAGCTGCCCCATAAGTGCCCTATAGCCCCATAGCTGCCCCATAACAACCCTATAGCCCCATAGAAGCCCCATAGGCCGCCCTATAGCCCCATAGAAGCCCCATAAGCCGCCCCATAAGTGCTCTATAGCCCCATAGGCCGCCCTATAGCCCCATAGAAGCCCCATAAGTGCCCTATAGCCCCATAGCTGCCCCATAACCGCCCTATAGCCCCAAAGAAGCCCCATAAGCCGCCCTATAACCCCATAGAAGCCCCATAAGCGCCCTATAGCCCCATAGCTGCCCCATAAGTGCCCTATAGCCCCATAGCTGCCCCATAACCACCCTATAGCCCCATAGAAGCCCCATAGGCCGCCCTATAGCCCCATAGAAGCCCCATTAGCCACCCCATAAGTGCCCTATAGCCCCATAGAAGCCCCATAACCGCCCTATAGCCCCATAGCTGCCCCATAAGCCGCCCTATAGCCCCATAGAAGCCCCATAAGCCGCCCCATAAGTGCTCTATAGCCCCATAGAAGCCCCATAGGCCGCCCTATAGCCCCATAGCTGCCCCATAACCGCCCTATAGCCCCATAGAAGCCCCATAAGTGCCCTATAGCCCCATAGCTGCCCCATAACCGCCCTATAACCCCATAGAAGCCCCATAAGCCGCCCTATAACCCCATAGAAGCCCCATAAGCCGCCCTATAACACCATAGCTGCCCCATAACCGCCCTATAGCCTCATAGCTGCCCCATAACAGCCCTATAGCCCCATAGCTGCCCCATAGGCCGCCCTATAGCCCCATAGACACCCCATAACCGCCCTATAGCCCCATAGCTGCCCCATAACTGCCCTATAGCCCCATAGCTGCCCCATAACCGCCCTATAGCCCCATAGCTGCCCCATAAGTGCCCTATAGCCCCATAGCTGCCCCATAACCGCCCTATAGCCCCATAGCTGCCCCATAACCGCCCTATAGCCCCATAGCTGCCCCATAACCGCCCTATAGCCCCATAGAAGCCCCATAAGCTGCCCTATAGCCCCATAAGCCGCCCCATAAGCCGCCCTATAGCCCCATAGAAGCCACATAACAGCCCTATAGCCCCATAGCTGCCCCATAAGTGCCCTATAGCCCCATAAACCGCCCCATAAGCCGCCCTATAACCCCATAGAAGCCCCATAAGCCGCCCTCTAGCCCCATAGCTGCCCCATAAGTGCCCTATAGCCCCATAGAAGCCCCATAAGCCGCCCCATAAGTGCCCTATAGCCCCATAGAAGCCCCATAGGCCGCCCTATAGCCCCATAGAAGCCCCATAAGTGCCCTATAGCCCCATAGCTGCCCCATAAGCCGCCCTATAGCCCCATAGAAGCCCCATAAGCCGCCCTATAACCCCATAGAAGCCCCATAACCGCCCTATAGCCCCATAGCTGCCCCATAACCGCCCTATAGCCCCATAGCTGCCCCATAAGTGCCCTATAGCCCCATAGCTGCCCCATAACCGCCCTATAGCCCCATAGCTGCCCCATAAGTGCCCTATAGCCCCATAGCTGCCCCATAACCGCCCTATAGCCCCATAGCTGCCCCATAACCGCCCTATAGCCCCATAGCTGCCCCATAAGTGCCCTATAGCCCCATAGCTGCCCCATAACCGCCCTATAGCCCCATAGCTGCCCCATAAGTGCCCTATAGCCCCATAGCTGCCCCATAACCGCCCTATAGCCCCATAGCTGCCCCATAAGCCGCCCTATAGCCCCATAGCTGCCCCATAAGTGCCCTATAGCCCCATAGCTGCCCCATAACCGCCCTATAGCCCCATAGCTGCCCCATAACCGCCCTATAGCCCCATAGCTGCCCCATAATCGCCCTATAGCCCCATAGCTGCCCCATAAGTACCCTATAGCCCCATAGAAGCCCCATAAGCGCCCTATAGCCCCATAGCTGCCCCATAAGTGCCCTATAGCCCCATAGCTGCCCCATAAGCCGTCCCATAACCGCCCTATAGCCCCATAGCTGCCCCATAACCGCCCTATAGCCCCATAGCTGCCCCATAACCGCCCTATAGCCCCATAGCTGCCCCATAACCGCCCTATAGCCCCATAGCTGCCCCATAAGATGCCCTATAGCCCCATAGAAGCCCCATAAGCCGCCCTATAGCCCCATAGCTGCCCCATAAGTGCCCTATAGCCCCATAGCTGCCCCATAACCACCCTATAGCCCCATAGAAGCCCCATAGGCCGCCCTATAGCCCCATAGAAGCCCCATTAGCCGCCCCATAAGTGCCCTATAGCCCCATAGAAGCCCCATAGGCCGCCCTATAGCCCCATAGCTGCCCCATAACCGCCCTATAGCCCCATAGCTGCCCCATAAGTCTCCCCATAACCGCCCTATAGCCCCTAAGCTGCCCCATAGGCCGCCCTATAACCCCATAGAAGCCCCATAACCGCCCTATAACCCCATAGCTGCCCCATAACCGCCCTATAGCCCTATATAGGCTATATAAGGGGGGTTCGGGAACTTCCGGAAGGGGTTCGGGTATTTCCGGAAGGGGTTCGGGTACTTCCGGGGGGTGTTCGGGTATTTCCGGTGGGTTTCGGGGCTCCCCGCTCCCCGCTCACCGCCGCGCGCTGCCCCATGGCCTCCCGAAGCTCCGCCCCTCGCTCCTTCCCATTGGTCGATACGACTCGAGGTCCCGCCCCTCAGTCCGCGAGCGGGCCGAGCGCGGATTGGTGGAAAAACGAAGAAGTCCCGCCCCTTTCAACGCTGATTGGTCGGGATGGAAGGGGAGGAAGCGTGGTGCGATTCCCCGCCCACATCGGCTCCCGCCGCGCTCTCTGATTGGCTGAGAGAAAGAGTGGGCCGAGGGGGCGGGGTCAAGGCACTTAGCCACGCCCCCTATAGGTACCACGTGACTGTGTGGCTGCGGGGTCATCTCCGGACGGCTCGTCACGTGACCTGGAGTAACGGGGCCCCATTGATCCCATAGGGACCCATTGATCCCATTGATCCCATAGGGCTGCATTGATCCCATAGGGCCCCACTGATCCTATAGGGCCCTATTAATCCCATAGGGCCCCACTGATCCCATAGGGCTGCATTGATCCCATAGGGTCCCATTGATCCCATAGGGCCCCATTGAACTTATAGGGCCCCATTGATCCCATAGGGCCCCATTGATCCCATTGAGCCCCATTGAGCCCATAGGACCCTATTGATCCCATAGGGCCCCATTGATCCCATAGGACCCTATTGATCCCATTGAGCCCCATTGATCCCATAGAGCCCATTGATCCCATAGGGCCCCATTGATCCCATAGGGACCCATTGATCCTATAGGGCCCTATTAATCCCATAGGGCCCCATTGATCCCATAGGGCCCCTTTGATCCAATAGGGCCCATTGATCCCATAGGACCCATTGATCCCATAGTGCCCCATTGATACCATAGGGCCCCATTGATCCCATAGAACCCATTGATCCCATAGGGCCCCATTGAGCCCCATTGAGCCCATAGGGACCCATTGATCCCATAGGGCCCCAATGATCCTATAGAGCCTATTGATCCCATAGGGCCCCATTGATCCCACAGGGCCCCATTGAACTTATAGGGCCCCATTGATCCCATAGGACCCCATTGATCCCATAGGGCCCCATTGATCCCATTGAACCCATTGATCCCATAGGGCCCATTGATCCCATACGGCCCCATTGAGCCCCATTGAGCCCATAGGACCCCATTGATTCCATAGGGCCCCAATGATCCTATAGAGCCTATTGATCCCATAGGGTCCCATTGATCCCATAGGACCCCATTGATCCCATATACACCCATTGATCCCATTGAACCCATTGATCCCATAGGGCCTTATTGATCCCATAGGGCCTTATTGATCCTATAGGGCCCTATTGAGCCCCATTGAGCCCATAGGGCCCCACTGATCCCATAGAACCCATTGATCCCATAGGGCCCCACTGATCCCATAGGGCCCCATTGAACTTATAGGGCCCCATTGATCCCATAGGGCCCCATTGATCCCATTGAACACATTGATCCCATAGGGCCCCTTTGATCCAATAGGGCCCATTGATCCCGTAGGGCCCCATTGATCCCATTGAACCCATTAATCCCATAGGGCCCCATTGAACCCATAGGGCCCCAATGATCCTATAGAGCCTATTGATCCCATAGAGCCCCATTGATCCCATAGGACCCCATTGATCCCAAAGGACCCATTGATCCCATAGGGCCCATTGATTCCGTAGGGCCCCATTGATCCCAAAGGGCCCCATTGAACTTATAGGGCCCCATTGATCCCATAGGACCCCATTGATCCCATAGGGCTGCATTGATCCTATAGGGCCCCATTAATCCCATTGAGCCCATAGGGCCCCATTGATCCTATAGGACCCCATTGATCCCATAGGGCCTCATTGATCCCATAGGGCTGCATTGATCCCATAGGGCCCCATTGAACTTATAGGGCCCCATTGATCCCATAGGGCCCCATTGATCCTATATGGCCCCATTGATCCTATAGGGCCCCATTGATCCTATAGGGCCCCATTGGGCCCCATTGAGCCCATAGGACCCCATTGATCCCATAGGGCTGCATTGATCCTATATGGCCCCATTGATCCCATTGATCCCATAGGGCCCCATTGAGCCCATTGATCCCATAGAGCCCCATTGATTCCATAGGGCCCCATTGATTCCATAGGGCCCCATTGGGCCCATGGGGCCCCATTGATCCCATAGGACCCATTGATCCCATAGGGCCCCATTGATCCCTTAGGGCCCCATTGATCCCATAGGGCCCCATTGATCCCATTGATCCCATAGGGCTGCATTGATCCCATAGGGCCCCACTGATCCTATAGGGCCCTATTAATCCCATAGGGCCCCACTGATCCCATAGGGCTGCATTGATCCCATAGGGCCCCTTTGATCCCATAGGACCCCATTGAACTTATAGGGCCCCATTGATCCCATAGGGCCCTATTAATCCCATAGGACCCTATTGATCCTATAGGGCCCCATTGATCCCATAGGACCCCATTGATCCCATAGGGCCCCATTGATCCCATAGGACCCTATTGATCCTATAGGGCCCCATTGAGCCCATAGGGCCCCATTTGAGCCCCATTGATCCCATAGGGCCCCATTGATCCCATTGAGCCCCATTGATCCCATAGGACCCTACTGATCCCATAGGGCCTCACTGATCCCATAGGGCCCCATTGATCCCATAGGGCCCCATTGATCCCATAGGGCACCATTGATCCCATAGGGCCCCATTCATCCCATAGGACCCTATTGATCACATAGGGCACCATTGATCCCATAGGGCCCCATTCATCCCATAGGACCCTATTGATCACATAGGGCACCATTGATCCCATAGGGCCCCATTGATCCCATAGGGCCCCATTCATCCCATAGGACCCTATTGATCACATAGGGCACCATTGATCCCATAGGGCCCCATTCATCCCATAGGACCCTATTGATCACATAGGGCACCATTGATCCCATAGGGCCCCATTCATCCCATAGGACCCTATTGATCACATAGGGCACCATTGATCCCATAGGGCCCCTTTGATCCAATAGGGCCCATTGATCCCATAGGGCCCCACTGATCCCATTGAACCCATTGATCCCATAGGGCCCCACTGATCCCATTGAACCCATTGATCCCATAGGGCCCCATTGAGCCCATAGGGCCCCAATGATCCTATATAGCCTATTGATCCCATAGGACCCCATTGATCCCATAGGGCCCCATTGAACTTATAGGGCCCCATTGATCCCATAGGACCCATTGATCCCATTGAACCCATTGATCCCATAGGGCCCCACTGATCCCATTGAACCCATTGATCCCATAGGGCCCCATTGAGCCCATAGGGCCCCAATGATCCTATATAGCCTATTGATCCCATAGGACCCCATTGATCCCATAGGGCCCCATTGAACTTATAGGGCCCCATTGATCCCATAGGACCCATTGATCCCATAGGGCCCCATTGATCCCATAGGGCCCCATTGATCCCATTGAGCCCCATTGATCCCATAGGGCCCCATTGATCCCATAGGGACCCATTGATCCCATAGGACCCATTGATCCAATAGGGCCCCATTAATCCCATAGGGCCACATTGATCCCATAGGACCCTATTGATCCCATAGGGCCCCATTGAGCCCATAGGGCCCCATTTGAGCCCCATTGATCCCATAGGGACCCATTGATCCCATAGGGCCCCACTGATCCCATTGAACCCATTGATCCCATAGGGCCCCATTGATCCCATTGAATCCATTGATCCCATAGGGCCCCATTGATCCCATAGGACCCCATTGATCCCATAGGGCCTCATTGATCCCATAGGACCCATTGATCCCATAGGGCCCCAATGATCCTATAGAGCCTATTGATCCCATAGGACCCCATTGATCCCATAGGGCCCCATTGAACTTATAGGGCCCCATTGATCCCATTGATCCCATAAGGCCCCATTGAACTTATGGGGCCCATTGATCCCATAGGGCCCCACTGATCCCATAGAGCCCCACTGATCCCATAGGGCCCCATTGATCCCATAGGGCCCCATTGATCCCATAGGACCCATTGATCCCATAGGGCCCCATTGATCCCACAGGGCCCCATTGATCCTATAGGGCCCCATTGAACTTATAGGTCCCCACTGATCCCATAGGGCCCCATTGATCCCATAGGGCCCCATTGAACTTATAGGGCCCCATTGATCCCATAGGGCCCCATTGATCCCATAGGGCCCCATTGATCCCATTGAGCCCCATTGATCCAATAGGGCCCCATTGATCCCATAGGACCCATTGATCCCATAGGGCCCCATTGATCCCACAGGGCCCCATTGATCCTATAGGGCCCCATTGATCCCATAGGACCCCATTGATCCCATAGGGCCTCATTGATCCCATAGGATCCATTAATCCCGTAGGGCCCCATTGAGCCCATTGATCCCATAGGGCCCCATTGATCCCATTGAGCCCCATTGATCCCATAGGGCCCCATTGATCCCATAGGACCCATTAATCCCGTAGGGCCCCATTGAGCCCATTGATCCCATAGGGCCCCATTGATCCCATTGAACCCATTGATCCCATAGGGCCCCATTGATCCCATAGGGCCCCACTGAGCCCATAGGGTTCCATTGATCCTATAGGGCCCCATTAATCCCATAGGGCCCCATTGATCCCATAGAACCCATTGATCCCATAGGACCCAATTGATCCCATAGAACCCATTGATCCCATAGGACCCAATTGATCCCATAGGGTCCCACTGATCCCATTGAACCCATTGATCCCATAGGGCCCCATTGAGCCCCATTGATCCCATAGGGCCCCATTGATCCCACAGGGCCCCTTTGATCCAATAGGGCCAATTGATCCCATAGGGCCCCATTGATCCCATAGGGCCCCATTGATCCCATAGAGCCCCACTGAACCCATAGGGCCCCATTGATCCCATAGGGCCCCATTGATCCCATAGGACCCATTGATCCCATAGGACCCCATTGATCCCATAGGGCTGCATTGATCCTATAGGGCCCCATTAATCCCATTGAGCCCATAGGGCCCCATTGAACTTATAGGGCCCCATTGATCCCATTGATCCCATTAGTCCCCATTGAACTTATGGGGCCCATTGATCCCATAGGGCCCCATTGATCCCATTGAGCCCCATTGATCCCATAGGGCCCCATTGATCCCATAGGGCCCCATTGATCCCACAGGGCCCCACTGATCCCATAGGGCCCCATTGATCCTATAGGGCCCCATTGAACTTATAGGGCCCCATTGATCCCATAGGGCCCCACTGATCCCATAGGACCCCATTGATCCCATAGGGCCCCAATGATCCTATAGAGCCTATTGATCCCATAGGGCCCCATTGATCCCATAGGACCCCATTGATCCCACAAGGCCCCTTTGATCCAATAGGGCCCATTGATCCCATAGGACCCCATTGATCTCTATGGGGTCACTATGGAGCAGGTATGGGGTCACTATGGGGCAGTTATAGGGTCATTATGGAGTCTCTATAGGGTCACTATAGGGCTGTTAGGGGTCATTATGGAGTCTCTATAGGGTCTCTATGGGGTCTCTATGGGGTTGTTATGGGGTTGCTCTTGGGTTGTTATGGGGTCTCTGTGGGGTAGTTATGGGGTCACTATGGAGCTCTATGGGGTCTCTATGGGGCAGTTATGGGGTCACAATGGAGCACTATAGGGTCTCTATGGGGTTGTTATGGGGTCACTATGGAGCTCTATGGGATCTCTATGGGGCAGTTATGGAGTCACAATGGAGCCCTATGGGGTCTCTATGGGGCAGTTATGGGGTCACAATGGAGCTCTATGGGGTCTCTATGGGGTAGTTATGGGGTCACTATGGAGCTCTATGAGGTCTCTATGGGGCAGTTATGGGGTCACTATGGGGCTGTTATGGGGTCACTATGGAGCTCTATGGGGTCTCTATGGGGCAGTTACGGGGTCACTATGGAGCTCTATGGGGTCTCTATGGGGCACTTATGGGATCACTATGGGGCTGTTATGGGGTCACTATGGGGCAGTTATAGGGTCATTATAGTGCCCTATAGGGTCACTATAGGGCTGTTAGGGGTCATAATTGAGTCTCTATGGGGCTCTATGGGGTCTCTATGGGGTAGTTATGGGGTCACTATGGAGGTCTATGAGGTCTCTATGGGGCAGTTATGGGGTCACTATGGGGCTGTTATGGGGTCACTATGGAGCTCTATGGGGTCTCTATGGGGCAGTTACGGGGTCACTATGGAGCTCTATGGGGTCTCTATGGGGCACTTATGGGATCACTATGGGGCTGTTATGGGGTCACAATGGAGCACTATGGGGTCACTATGGAGCTCTATGGGGTCTCTATGGGGCAGTTATGGGGTCTCTATGGGGCTGTTATGGGGTCTCTATGGGGCACATATGGGGTCACTATGGAGCTCTATGGGGTCTCTATGGGGCAGTAATGGGGTCACTATGGGGCTGTTATGGGGTCACTATGGGGAAGTTATGGGGTCTCTATGGGGCAGATATGGGGTCACAATGGAGCTCTATGGGGTCTCTATGGGGCACTTATGGGGTCACTATGGGGTAGTTATGGGGTCACTATGGGGCTTTTATGGGGTCTCTATGGGGCACTATGGGGTCTCTATGGGGCAGTTATGGGGTCTCTATGGGGCAGTTATGGGGTCACTATGGGCTAGATATGGGGTCACTATGGGGCTTTTATGGGGTCTCTATGGGGCACTATGGGATCTCTATGGGGCAGTTATGGGGTCACTATGGGGGTGTTATGGGGTCACTATGGAGCTCTATGGGGTCTCTATGGGGCAGTTGTGGGGTCACTATGGGGAAGATATGGGGTCACCATGGAGCTCTATGGGGTCTCTATGGGGCAGTTATGGGGCCACTATGGAGCTCTATGGGGTCTCTATGGGGCAGTTATGGGGTCTCTATGGGACAGTTATGGGGTCTCTATGGAGCTCTATGGGGTCACAATGGAGGTCTATGGGGTAGTTATGGGGTCTCTATGGGGCAGTTATGGGGTCACAATGGAGCTCTATGGGGTCTCTATGGGGTAGTTATGGGGTCACTATGGGGCTCTTATGGGGTCTCTATGGGTCAGATATGGGGTCACAATGGAGCTCTATGGGGTCACAATGGAGCCCTATGGGGTCTCTATGGGCTTGTTATGGGGTCTCTGTGGGGTAGTTATGGGGTCACTATGGAGCTCTATGGGGTCTCTATGGGGCTCTATGAGGTCTCTATGGGGCAGTTATGGGGTCACTATGGGGCTGTTATGGGGTCACTATGGAGCCCTATGGGGTCACTATGGAGCTCTATGGGGTCACAATGGAGCTCTATGGGGTAGTTATGGGGTCTCTATGGGGCTGTTATGGGGTCACTGTAGTGCCCTATGGGGTCTCTATGGGGTAGTTATGGGGTCTCTATGGGGCAGATATGGGGTCACTGTAGTGCCCTATGGGGTCTCTATGGGGTAGTTATGGGGTCTCTATGGGGCAGATATGGGGTCACTATGGAGCTCTATGGGGTCTCTATGGGGCTGTTACAGGGTTACTATGGGGCTGTTATGGGGTCAGTATTGAGCTCTATGGGGTGTCTATGGGGCAGTTATGGGGTCACAATGGAGCTCTATGGGGTCACAATGGAGCTCTATGGGGTAGTTATGGGGTCTATATGGGGCAGTTATGGGGTCTCTATGGAGCTCTATGGGGTCTCTATGGGGTAGTTATGGGGTCTCTATGGGGTAGATATGGGGTCATAATGGAGCTCTATGGGGTCACAATGGACATCTATGGGGTAGGTATGGGGTCTCTATGGGGCAGATATGGGGTCACTGTAGTGCCCTATGGGGTCTCTATGGGGCAGATATGGGGTCACAATGGAGCCCTATGGGGTCACAATGGAGCTCTATGGGGCCACTATAGAGCTCTATGGGGTCTCTATGGGGTAGTTATGGGGTCTCTATGGGGCTGTTATGGGGTCACTATGGAGCTCTATGGGGTGTCTATGGGGCAGTTATGGGGTCACTATGGAGCTCTATGGGGTGTCTATGGGGCTGTTATGTGGTCACTATGGAGCTCTATGGGGTGTCTATGGGGCAGTTATGGGGTCACAATGGAGCTCTACGGGGGCACAATGGAGCTCTATGGGGTAGTTATGGGGTCTCTATGGGGCAGATATGGGATCACTGTAGTTCCCTATGGGGTCTCTATGGGGTAGTTATGGAGTCACTATGGAGCTCTATGGGGTCTCTATGGGGCAGTTATGGGGTCTCTATGGGGTAGTTTTGGGTCACTATGGGACAGTTATGGGGTCACTATGGGGCTGTTATGGGGTCACTATGGAGCTCTATGGGGTCTCTATGGGGCAGTTATGGGGTCTCTATGGGGCAGTTATGGGGTCACTCTAGTGCCCTATGGGGTCACTATGGGGTAGTTATGGGGCCTCTATGGGGCAGATGTAGGGTCACAATGGAGCTCTATGGGGTCTCTATGGGGCTGTTATGGGGTCACAATGGAGCTCTATGGGGTATTTATGTGGTAGTCATGGAGTCTCTATGGGGCAGTTATGGGGTCACAATGCAGCCCTATGGGGTCTCTATGGGGCAGTTATGGGGTCACTATGGAGCCCTATGGGGTCACAATGGAGCTCTATGGGGTCACAATGGAGCTCTATGGGGTAGTTATGGGGTCTCTATGGGGCAGTTATGGGGTCACTATGGGGTCACTATGGAGCTCTATGGGGTCACAAAGGAGCCCTATGGGGTCTCTATGGGGCAGTTATGGGGTCACAATGGAGCCCTATGGGGTCTCTATGGGGTAGTTATGTAGTCACTATGGGGCAGATATGGGGTCACTGTAGTGCCTTATGGGGTCTCTATGGGGTAGTTATAGGGTCACTATGGAACTCTATGGGGTCTCTATGGGGCAGTTATGGGGTCTCTATGGGACAGTTATGGGGTCTCTATGGAGCTCTATGGGGTCACTATGGAGCTCTATGGGGTCTCTATGGGGCAGATATGGGGTCACTATGGAGCTCTATGGGGTTTCCATGGGGCAGTTATGGGGTCTCTATAGGGCACTTATGGGGTCACCATGGGGCTGTTATGGGGTCTCTATGGGGCTGTTATGGGGTCTCTATGGGGCAGTTATGGGGTCACTATGGAGCTCTATGGGGTCTCCATGGGGCAGTTATGGGGTCACTATGGGGTTCTATGGGGTCTCTATGGGGTAGTTATGGGGTCTCTACGGGGCAGTTATGGGGTCACTATGGAGCTCTATGGGGGCACAATGGAGGTGTATAGGGTAGTTATGGGGTCTCTATGGGGCACATATGGGGTCACTATGGAGCTCTATAGGGTCTCTATGGGGCACTTATGGGGTCTCTATGGGGTAGTTATGGGGTCTCCATGGGGCACATATGGGGTCACTATGGAGCTCTATGGGGTCTCTTTGGGGTAGGTATGGGGTCTCTATGGGGCACATATGGGGTCACTGTAGTGCCCTATGGGGTCTCTATGGGGTAGTTATGGGGTCACTATGGAACTCTATGGGGTCTCTATAGGGCACATATGGGGTCACAATGGAGCTCTATGGGGTCTCTATGGGGCAGTTATGGGGTCTCTATGGGGTAGTTATGGGGTCACTATGGGGTTCTATGGGGTCTCTATGGGGTAGTTATGGGGTCTCTACGGGGCAGTTATGGGGTCACAATGGAGCTCTATGGGGGCACAATGGAGGTCTATAGGGTAGTTATGGGGTCTCTATGGGGCAGATATGGGGTCACAATGGAGCTCTATGGGGTCTCTATGGGGTAGTTATGGGGTCTCTATGGGGCTGTTATGGGGTCACCATGGAGCTCTATGGGGTCACTATGGGGCAGTTATAGGGTCATTATAGTGCCCTATAGGGTCACTATAGGGCTGTTAGGGGTCATTATGGAGTCTATAGGGTCTCTATGGGGTCTCTATGGGGTTGTTATGGGGTCACTATGGAGCTCTATGGGGTCTCTATGGGGCAGTTATGGGGTCTCTATGGGGCACTTATGGGGTCACCATGGGGCTGTTATGGGGTCTCTATGGGGCTGTTATGGGGTCACTATGGGGCAGTTATAGGGTCATTATATTGCCCTATAGGGTCACTATAGGGCTGTTAGGGGTCATAATTGAATCTCTATGGGGTCTCTATGGGGTCACTATGGAACTCTATGGGGTCTCTATGGGACAGTTATAGGATCACTAAGGGGCAGTTATGGGGTCACTCTAGTACCCTATGGGGTCACTATGGGGTTGTTATAGGGTCACTATGGGACTGTTATAGGATCACTATGGGGCAGTTATGGGGTCACTCTAGTACCCTATGGGGTCACTATGGGGCTGTTATAGAGTCTCTATGGGGCAGTTATAGGCCCCTATGGAGCTCATCAATGCCTTTATTGTCACTGGGGTAACTGGTACCACTGGTACCACTGGTACCAATGGTTCTATTGGGTTCCATTGGGTCCATTGGGTTCCATTGAGTCCATTTGGTCCATTGGTTCTATTGGGTCCATTGGTTCTATTGGGTCCATTGGTTCTACTGGGTCCATTGGTTCCATTGGCTCCTGTGGTTCTATTGGGTCCATTGGTTCCATTGGGTCCATTGGTTCTATTGGGTCCATTTGATCCATTGGTTCCATTGGGTCCATTGGTTCCATTGGTTCTATTGGGTCCATTGGGTTCTATTGGGTCCATTGGTTCCATTGGTTCTATTGGTTCCATTGGTTCTATTGGTTCCATTGGTTCTATTGGGTCCATTGGTTCTATTGGGTCCATTGGTTCCATTGGGTCCATTGGTTCCATTGGTTCTATTGGGTCCATTGGGTCCATTGGGTTCTATTGTGTCCACTGGTTCTATTGGGTCCATTGGGTTCCATTGGGTCCATTGGTTCTATTGGTTCCATTGGTTCCATTGGGTCCATTGAGTCTATTGGGTTCTATTGGGTCCATTTGTTCTATTAGTTCTATTGGGTTCTATTGGGTCCATTGGGTCCATTGGTACCATCAGTCCCATTGGTTCCACTGGTTCTATTGGGTCCATTGGGTTCATTTCAGCCCCATTCATCCCCATTCATCCCCATTCAGCCCCATTCAGCCCCATTCATCCCCATAGAGCCCCATTCAGCCCCATTTCAGCCCCATAGCTGCCCCATAGAGCCCCATAGAGCCACAAAGCTGCCCCATAGCGACCCATAGAGCCCCTTAGCTGCCCTATAGCGCCCCATAGCTGCCCCATTCAGCCCCATTCAGCCCCATTCAGCCCCACTTCTACCCCATTCAGCCCCATAGCTGCCCCATAAAGCCCCATAGCGCCCCATAGCTGCCCTATAGAGCCCCATAGCGACCCATTTCATCCCCATTCATCCCCATTCATCCCCATTCATCCCCATTTCAGCCCCATAGAGCCCCATTACTGCCCCATAGAGCCCCATTACTGCCCCATAGCGCCCCATAGCTGCCCCATAGAGCCCCATAGAGCCTCATAGCTGCCCCATAGCGACCCATAGAGCCCCTTAGCTGCCCTATAGCGCCCCATAGCTGCCCCATTCATCCCCATTCATCCCCATTCATCCCCATTCAGCCCCATAGCTGCCCCATTCATCCCCATTCAGCCCCATTCAGTCCCATTCAGCCCCATTCAGCCCCACTTCTACCCCATAGCTGCCCCATAGCGACCCATTACTGCCCCATAACTGCCCCATAGAGCCCCATCGAGCCCCATAGAGCCCCATAGCTGCCCCATAGAGCCCCATAGAGCCACATAGCTGCCCCATAGCGACCCATTTCAGCTCCATTCATCCCCCTTCATCCCCATTCATCCCCCTTCAGCCCCATTCATCCCCATTTAGCCCCATTCATCCCCATTCAGCCCCATTCATCCCCATTCATCCCCATTCATCCCCCTTCAGCCCCATTCATCCCCATTCATCCCCATTTCATCCCCATTCATCCCCATTCATCCCCATTCAGCCCCATTCATCCCCATTCATCCCCATTCATCCCCATTCAGCCCCATTCATCCCCATTCATCCCCATTCAGCCCCATTCATCCCCATTCATCCCCATTCATCCCCATTCATCCCCATTCAGCCCCATTCAGCCCCATTCATCCCCATTCAGCCCCACTTCTACCCCATAGCTGCCCCATAGCGACCCATTACTGCCCCATAACGCCCTATAGCTGCCCCATAGAGCCCCATAGCTACCCCATAGCGCCCCATAGAGCCCAAGAGGTGCCCTATAGCGACCTATTACTGCCCCATAGCGCCCTATAGCTGCCCCATAGAGCCCCATAGAGCCCCATAGCTGCCCCATAGAGCCCCATAGAGCCCCATAGCTGCCCTATAGAGCCCCATCGAGCCCCATAGCGCCCTATAGCTGCCCCATAGAGCCCCATAAAGCCCCATAGCTGCCCCATAGCGACCCATTTCAGCCCCATTCATCCCCATTCATCCCCATTCATCCCCATTCATCCTCATTCATCCCCCTTCAGCCCCATTCATCCCCATTCATCCCCATTCAGCCCCATTATCCCCCAATTGAGCCCCACTTCTACCCCATTCAGCCCCATTTTCCTCCATAGCTGCCCCATAGCGCCCCATAGCTGCCCCATAGAGCCCCATATAGCCCCATAGCTGCCCCATAGCGACCCATAGAGCCCCATAGCTGCCCCATAGAGCCTCATCGAGCCCCATAGAGCCCCATAGCTGCCCCATAGAGCCCCATAGCTGCCCCATAGCGACCCATTTCAGCCCCATTCATCCCCATTCATCCCCATTCATCACCATTCATCCCCATTCATCCCCATTCATCCCCATTACAGCCCCATAGCTGCCCCATAGCGACCCATTTCAGCCCCATTCATCCCCATTCATCCCCATTCATCACCATTCATCCCCATTCAGCCCCATTCAGCCCCATTCCAGCCCCATAGCTGTCCCATAGAGCCCCATAGAGCCCCATAGAGCCCCATAGCTGCCCCATAGAGCCCCATAGCGACCCATTTCAGCCCCATTCATCCCCATTATCCCCCCCCCTCATCTCTCCCCTCCCTCCTCCATCAGCACCAGCGCAGCCATCACTGCCCACCCGGCCACCAGCCCCATAGAGTTGAACAGCAGCTGCAGCCACGGGTGGGAACGGCCCGGATGGAGCAGGGAGGGAACCTGGGGGGAAGGGAAAGGGGGGGGGTCACACTATAGAAACACATAGGAACACATAGGACCCCATATGACACCATAGAACCCCATATAGCCCATATAAACCCATATAACCCCATAGAACCCCGTATGATCCCATAGAACCCCATATAGCCCATATAACCCATATAACCCAATAGAACCCCATAGAACCCCATATAACCCCATATAAGCCATATAACTCCATATAACCCCATAGAACCCCGTATGATCCCATAGAACCCCATATAACCCCATATAACCCATATAACCCCATATAACCCCATATAACCCCATATAACCCCATAGAATCCCATATGACCCCATAGAATCCCAAATGACTCCATATGACCCCATAGAACCCATATAACCCATAGAACCCATAGAACCCCATAAAACCCCATATAAACGCATATAACCCCATATAACCCCATATAACCCCATATAACCCATATAACCCCATATAACCCCGTGGAATCCCATATGACCCCATAGAACCCCATAGAACCCATAGAACCCCATATAATCCCATATGCCCTCGTATAACCCCATATAACACCATATAACCCCATAGAATTCCATATGACCCCATAGAACCCCATATAAACGCATATAATCCTATATAACCCCATAGCACCCCATAGAACCCCATATGATCCCATATAACCCATATAACCCATATAACCCCATATGATCCCATATGACCCCACAGAACCTCATAGAACCCCATATAACCCCATATGACCTTATATAACCCCAATGACCCCACGTGACCCCAATGACCCCAAGTGCCCCCCCTGAACCCACGTGACCCCAATGACCCCCATATGACCCAAAATGACCTCAAATAACCCCAGTGACCCCAAGTAACCCCAGTGACCCCACGTGACCCCAGTGACCCCATGTGACCCCAATGACCACACGTGACCCCATATGACCCAAAATGACCTTAAATGACCCCAAATGACCTTAAATAACCCCAATGACCCCAAGTAACCCCAGTGACCCCAAGTGACCCCAATGACCCCATGTAACCCCAGTGACCCCAAGTGACCCCATATGACCTTATATAACCCCATATAACCCCATATGACCCCAAATTACCTCAAATAACCCCAATGACCTCAAGTAACCCCAATGACCCCAAGTAACCCCATTGACCCCACGTGACCCGGAAGCTGACCATATCACACAACGACACGTAGAGGAAGATCCCGGCGGCGACCCCGCAGACGTATCTTTGTACTTCCGGGTCACTTCCGGCTCCTAAACCAATCCCGACCCCGACTAAAGCCGGAAGTGACGCCATGACGTTCAGCAGCACCGCGCGGCCGCCGGAAACGCCCGAACGGAGCAACGCCGCCATGTCGCCTGTAGGGGGCAGCACAGAGTCGGAAACGGGACCCATAGGGACACATAGAGCCCCATAGAGCCCCATAGAGCCCCATAGAGCCCCATAGCTGCCCCATAGACACCCCATAGAGCCCCATAGAGAGACATTGGGACACATAGAGACCCATAGGGAGACATAGGGACCCATAGGGAGACATTGAGACCCATAGAGCCCCATAGGGAGACATGGGGACACATAGGGAGACATAGAGCCCCATAGGGAGACATTGGGACCCATAGAGCCCCATAGAGCCCCATAGAGAGACATGGGGACACATAGAGAGACATTGAGCCCCATAGAGCCCCATAGAGAGACATTGGGACCCATAGAGAGACATTGAGACCCATAGAGAGACATTGAGACCCATAGAGTCCCATAGAGAGACATTGGGACCCATAGGGAGACATGGGGACCCATAGAGAGACATTGAGCCCCATAGGGAGACACTGAGACCCATAGAGCCCCATAGAGAGACATGGGGACCCATAGAGAGACATTGGGACCCATAGGGAGACATTGAGACCCATAGAGAGACATTGGGACCCATAGGGAGACATGGGGACCCATAGGGAGACATTGGGACCCATAGAGCCCTATAGGGAGACATGGGGACCCATAGGGAGACATGGGGACACATAGAGCCCCATAGAGCCCCATAGGGAGACATGGGGACACATAGAGACCCATAGGGAGACATTGAGACCCATAGGGAGACATTGGGACCCATAGAGCCCTATAGGGAGACATGGGGACCCATAGGGAGACATGGGGACACATAGAGCCCCATAGAGCCCCATAGGGAGACATGGGGACACATAGGGACCCATAGGGAGACATGGGGACCCATAGGGACACATGGGGACACATAGAGCCCCATACAGCCCCATACATCCCCATTATGCCCCATTTTGCCCCATAGAGAGACATTGGGACCCATAGGGAGACATGGGGACACATAGAGAGACATTGGGACCCATAGGGAGACATTGGGACCCATAGAGCCACACTGAGAGACATTGAGACCCATAGGGAGACATTGGGACCAATAGAGAGACATTGGGACCCATAGAGCCCCATAGGGAGACATGGGGACACATAGACATTGTGACCCATAGAGAGACATGGGGACCCATAGGGAGACATGGGGACACATAGAGCCCCATAGAGCCCCATAGACACCCCATAGCTGCCCCATAGAGCCCCATAGAGCCCCATAGACACCCCATAGAGCCCCATAGTGCCCCATAGAGCCCCATAGACACCCCATAGAGCCCCATAGAGCCCTATAGTTGCCTCATAGTGCCCCATAGCACCCCATAGCGCCCTATAGCTGCCCCATAGGTGCCCCATAGAGCCCCATAGACACCCCATAGAGCCCCATAGAGCCCCATAGAGCCCCATAGGGAGACATTGTGCCCCATAGGGAGACATTGTGCCCCATAGGGAGACATGGGGACACATAGGGAGACATGGGGACACATAGAGACCCATAGAGCCCCATAGACACCCCATAGTGCCCCATAGAGCCCCATAGGGAGACATTGGGACCCATAGGGAGACATGGGGACACATAGAGCCCCATAGGGAGACATTGAGATCCATAGGGAGACATTGGGACCCATAGAGAGACACTGAGACCCATAGAGAGACATTGGGACCCATAGAGAGACATTGTGACCCCGTGACCCCATAGAGAGACATTGTGCCCCATAGAGAGACATTGAGACCCATAGAGAGACATTGAGACCCATAGGGAGACATTGGGACCCATAGGGAGACATTGGGACCCATAGAGAGACATTGAGACCCATAGGGAGACATTGGGACCCATAGAGCGACATTGGGACCCATAGAACCCCATAGAGAGACATTGGGACCCATAGAACCCCATAGACAGACATTGGGACCCATAGAGAAACATGGGGACCCATAGAGAGACATTGGGACCCATAGAGCCCCATAGAGAGACATGGGGACACATAGGGAGACATTGGGACCCATAGGGAGACTTGGGGACACATAGAGCCCCATAGGGAGACATTGAGACCCATAGGGAGACATGGGGACACATAGGGAGACATGGGGACACATAGGGAGACATTGAGACCCATAGAGAGACGCTGAGACCCATAGAGAGACATTGGGACCCATAGAGAGACATTGAGACCCATAGAGCCCCATAGGGAGACATGGGAACACATAGAGGAACATTGTGACCCATAGAGCCCCATAGAGAGACATGGGGACACATAGAGCCCCATAGAGAGACACTGGGACCCATAGGGAGACATGGGGACACATAGAGACACATAGAGCCCCATAGGGAGACACTGAGACCCATAGAGCCCCATAGAGAGACATGGGGACCCATAGAGAGACATGGGGACACATAGGGAGACATTGGGACCCATAGAGAGACATTGGGACCCATAGAGAGACATGGGGACCCATAGGGAGACATAGGGAGACATGGGGACACATAGAGCCCCATAGGGAGACATTGAGACCCATAGGGAGACATTGGGACCCATAGGGAGACATGGGGACACATAGGGAGACATGGGGACACATAGAGCCCCATAGAGCCCCATAGCTGCCCCATAGCTGCCCCATAGAGCCCCATAGGGAGACATTGAGACCCATAGAGAGACATTGGGACCCATAGGGAGACATGGGGACCCATATTGGGACCCATAGAGCCCCATAGAGAGACATTGTGACCCATAGGGAGACATGGGGACCCATAGAGAGACATTGAGCCCATAGGGAGACACTGAGACCCATAGAGCCCCATAGAGAGACATGGGGACCCATAGAGAGACATTGGGACCCATAGGGAGACATTGAGACCCATAGAGAGACATGGGGACACATAGAGACCCATAGGGAGACATGGGGACCCATAGGGAGACATTGGGACCCATAGAGCCCCATAGAGCCCCATACAGCCCCATTGTGACCCATAGGGAGACATGGGGACCCGTAGAGCCCCATAGAGAGACATGGGGACACATAGAGCGCCATAGAGCCCCATAGGGAGACATGGGGACACATAGGGAGACATGGGGACACATAGAGACCCATAGAGACCCATAGGGAGACATGGGGACACATAGAGAGACATTGAGACCCATAGAGCCCCATAGGGAGACATGGGGACACATAGAGACCCATAGAGCCCCATAGACACCCCATAGTGCCCCATAGAGCCCCATAGGGAGACATTGGGACCCATAGGGAGACATGGGGACACATAGAGCCCCATAGAGCCCCATAGAGCCCCATAGAGAGACATTATGCCCCATAGAGAGACATGGGGACCCATAGGGAGACATGGGGAGACATTGGGGAACCATAGAGCCCCATAGAGCCCCATAGGGAGACATGGGGACACATAGAGCCCCATAGAGCCCCATAGAGAGACATGGGGACACATAGGGAGACATGGGGACACACAGGGAGACATTGGGACACATAGGGAGACATTGAGACCCATAGGGACCCATAGGGAGACATTGGGACCCATAGGGAGACATGGGGACACATAGGGAGACATGGGGACACATAGAGCCCCATAGGGACACATAGAGCCCCATACGGAGACATAGAGCCCCATAGACACCCCATAGTGCCCCATAGTGCCCCATAGATCCCCATAGCTGCCCCATAGCTGCCCCATAGAGCCCCATAGGGAGACATTGAGACCCATAGGGAGACATGGGGACACATAGGGAGACATGGGGACACATAGAGCCCCATAGGGCCCCATAGACACCCCATAGTGCCCCATAGTGCCCCATAGATCCCCATAGCTGCCCCATAGCTGCCCCATAGAGCCCCATAGGGAGACATTGAGACCCATAGGGAGACATGGGGACACATAGAGACCCATAGGGAGACATGGGGACACATAGGGAGACATAGAGCCCCATAGGGAGACATGGAGACCCATAGGGAGACATTGGGACCCATAGGGAGACATTGGGACCCATAGGGAGACATGGGGACCCATAGAGAGACATTGGGACCCATAGGGAGACATGGGGACCCATATTGGGACCCATAGAGCCCCATAGGGAGACATGGGGACACATAGAGACCCATAGGGAGACATGGGGACCCATAGGGAGACATTGGGACCCATAGAGCCCCATAGAGCCCCATACAGCCCCATTGTGACCCATAGGGAGACATGGGGACCCGTAGAGCCCCATAGAGAGACATGGGGACACATAGAGCGCCATAGAGCCCCATAGGGAGACATGGGGACACATAGGGAGACATGGGGACACATAGAGCCCCATAGAGAGACATGGGGACCCATAGAGAGACATGGGGACACATAGGGAGACATTGGGACACATAGGGAGACATTGAGACCCATAGGGACCCATAGGGAGACATTGGGACCCATAGGGAGACATGGGGACACATAGGGAGACATGGGGACACATAGAGCCCCATAGGGACACATAGAGCCCCATACGGAGACATAGAGCCCCATAGACACCCCATAGTGCCCCATAGTGCCCCATAGATCCCCATAGCTGCCCCATAGCTGCCCCATAGAGCCCCATAGGGAGACATTGAGACCCATAGGGAGACATGGGGACACATAGGGAGACATGGGGACACATAGAGCCCCATAGGGCCCCATAGACACCCCATAGTGCCCCATAGTGCCCCATAGATCCCCATAGCTGCCCCATAGCTGCCCCATAGAGCCCCATAGGGAGACATTGAGACCCATAGGGAGACATGGGGACACATAGAGACCCATAGGGAGACATGGGGACACATAGGGAGACATAGAGCCCCATAGGGAGACATGGAGACCCATAGGGAGACATTGGGACCCATAGGGAGACATTGGGACCCATAGGGAGACATGGGGACCCATAGAGAGACATTGAGCCCCATAGGGAGACACTGAGACCCATAGAGCCCCATAGAGAGACATGGGGACCCATAGGGAGACATTGGGACCCATAGAGAGACATGGGGACCCATAGGGAGACATTGGGACACATAGAGCCCCATAGAGAGACATGGGGACACATAGAGCCCCATACAGCCCCATAGAGAGACATTGTGCCCCATAGGAAGACATAGGGACCCATAGAGAGACATGGGGACACATAGAGCCCCATAGGGAGACATGGGGACACATAGGGAGACATGGGGACACATAGGGACCCATAGAGCCCCATAGGGAGACATTGGGACCCATAGAGAGACATGGGGACCCATAGAGCCCCATAGAGCCCCATTGGGACCCATAGAGCCCCATAGAGAGACATGGGGACACATAGGGAGACATTGAGACCCATAGGGAGACATGGGGACACATAGACACCACATAGAGCCCCATAGACACCCCATAGTGCCCCATAGAGCCCCATAGACACCCCATAGAGCCCCACAGAGCCCCATAGCTGCCCCATAGAGCCCCATAGAGCCCCATAGACACCCCATAGAGCCCCATAGAGCCCCATAGAGCCCTATAGATGCCCCATAGAGCCCCATAACTGTCCCATAGAGCCCCATAGAGCCCTATAGCTGCCCCATAGAGCCCCATAGCTGTCCCATAGAGCCCCATAGAGCCCTATAGCTGCCCCATAGAGCCCCATAGAGCCCCATAGACACCCCATAGTGCCCCATAGAGCCCCATAGACACCCCATAGAGCCCCATAGAGCCCCATAGAGCCCCATAGAGCCCCATAGGGAGACATAGAGCCCCATAGAGCCCCATAGGGAGACATAGAGCCCCATAGGGAGACATTGAGACCCATAGGGAGACATTGGGACCCATAGGGAGACATGGGGACCCATAGGGAGACATTGAGACCCATAGGGAGACATGGGGACACATAGAGCCCCATAGAGAGACATTGTGCCCCATAGGGAGACATGGGGACAAATAGAGCCCCATAGAGCCCCATAGACACCCCATAGTGCCCCATAGAGCCCCATAGACGCCCGATAGACACCCCATAGTGCCCCATAGTGCCCCATAGAGCCCCATAGACACCCCATA